>NW_026880823.1:0-31948 GCF_032173495.1 Musca vetustissima
AAATGCAAAATACCAAATTGCTGTCTAATTGCCTAAAAAACGATCCCAAACTCCTACATTACCGGAGGTTCCGTTATATGAGGCTACCCTAAAAATGGTCCAATATTGGATTTTTTTATGTAATTACGTAATTACAAACAATTCGTTTACAAAAGTTGTTCAAACCCCTCAAAAATTCCGAATTATATTATATGTTTCAATATAAATAATTTTTAGCTAATTACAGCTAATTAGCAAGAAACTGTTACATGGGGCTTTCCCTAAAATGTAGACCAATATTATTTATTTTTGGTAGGAAGACTGTGTACCAAATAAGAATAAGAATTTTAAAAAATGTCGACATTTGGGTATGACTTAAAAAGTTGACCAATACTGAAAATAGTTGATAAGGAGATTATCTACCCAATGTTAATCCAAAAACTTACTTTGTTGGAAAACTACCTTAGATATGCGAGCTCCATCGCAATTCCAATATACGGACATGGACAAAATATACAAAGAATTTTATTCAGATCAAGATTATATGATCTCTGGTAAATATTTCGTGATGTTACAAACGGAATAGCAAATTGGATATACACTCGAGGGTATAAAACCAATTTCCATTTTTTTTCCAATTTTATCTTTACCATCTAATTAGTTAATATCAAAATCAAATTATGTCTGAAACTACTACAAAAACTTTGTTGTTTTTTTACTAATTTATTATTTCAAATCTAAAAGAAAATAAAACCAAATAGATAAGACATTGTTAAAAGTAAAAGAAGGAGGAGGAATGTAGATTTGATTGATTTTTAAGTACCCCATTTCAGAGTTGTTTACCTAAGATTAGTTCACAGCGATAAGCGAGTAGCACATATTCAGCACGTCGAACATGAAGGCATACTTGAAATGCAAATTTCAAATGATGGATTACACGGAGGGTCACTACCACATACACAATGCAATGTATGTATACATTGTATGATGGATGATGTCTCTATTTGTATTTGTGAAATAATCTTTATAAACATTCCCACGTGATTTGTCAACTTTTTGTTTATATTTTCGTTTCTTTAATTCAAAATATTTGTTTTTTTTTATATGAGCAAATAAACACACACATGCATAAAAAATAGTATGCAAGTCATCTATAGTTTAACTGCTACTGCAGAATATAAAAGTGTCCACAGTAAAACATTTATTTATACATGTCGAGACATTAATATATATATATATATATATATATAAACAATTATTATATAAAAGATCGAATTTTTATAACCTCCTTAATAGGTATACTGACAGCTACTTTGAATGAATTTTGGTACTAAACAAGTAAAAATAAACTTTTAATACCCTCCACCATGAGGTTGATATTCAAAATATCTAAAATTAATGGGGGCTCCTAGGATAGCAGCCAAGAAAAGGGTGTTTTATATTGTAATACTGAATAGTGAGGCTACCGTTATATGGGGATATCCAAAAACGGAAATCGATATTGATCGTCAGATTTTTGGTAGTCATATTTTATACCCAATGATAACCCAAAATACCGAATTACATCCAACTCGGTTGTAAAACCCGAAATCCCCAAAATACCGAATATACCAAAGCGTGGAGCGATATCTCCCATTTGCAAAATCGGAATATATACTTTACCTTCTTTATAGTATCCGGTGAATATTTTGAATTTTAATAAGCACTCCACCTTATGGTATAAAAAAGGGAGAGATTTTGTTGATGTGAGTTTTCTGCTAACCTATTAACTCCCTTTTGCTCCTATCTCCAGGTTTAAAAAGGTTGACCCCTGCAAGGGTTGTGTCTTTAGTGAAGATAAGGGTTAGGTGAGTGAGTTTTGCAGGGCAGGGCATATGATTCCTTTACATATAATTCACGATCCAACGATACTGATAATTTGATATGGTGTATTGCCACCCAATGACAAAATTCCCACAAACTTGGAGGTGTCGTTATTTAGGGGCTACCTCAAAACGTGGACCGATATATCACATCTTTGAACTTAACATTGATTTTAGCATAGTATCTCAATTCCTTCGGAAGATTGCATGATTACAACAAACAGACATACCTGAATCGACTTAGAATTCTGATCGAAAATATATGCACTTCAAAGTATCGAAAATAAGTCTTACGATGAGTTACAAATAGTGGAGAGTATACAAATATGGCTGTCATCTATCAAATTACGGAATGCTTTTTGATCGAATCTTAAAACCCGAAAATGGCGCCCAATTTTTTATACCCTCAGCCTTATGACTAATGAGGGTCCCAAATTGGTCAAAAATTTGCTGAATTTTATTTTATAATATCACATGAACGGACTGTCCGATTTTACCTTAACTTAGCACAACCTAATATTTTATTATGAAACGAACGAAATATCCAATTTCTTCGAAGCATTGCACATTATTTACCTTAACGAGATTGTGTCCGAAGATGGGACGCGTCAGTCCAATTCTTTTGGTACCTTAACCACATTAAGCGAACATAATATCTAATTCCATCTAATTCTGGTACCTCCCTGGTACTACCCAGCATAAACATTTGTTTTAATTTGTTAATACAATATTAAGCGAATTGAATATCCGATTTGCAAAATGAAATATTTTTTTTGCAAAACTAGAAGATGATGAAGATGACCTCTTTGGTATCTCCCAATAAAAATAATAAAAACTGTGTGTAATTCCGTAGACCTCAGCAAACCATAGGCACATATCTGTCGGTAACTCCGATTGACAAATTTTCTTCGTTATGTTAGCACCTCGACCATTATTGTCATTTTTAATGGCTAAGGTAGTCACTTTAACCTAGCGAAAATTTAACGGGACCTATGTAAAAACATGGACCTAAAATGAAAATGATATCTGGAAAAAAGTTTTTTATTCACCTGGAATTCGAAATTACAGGTACATCGGTGGTAAATTGTGTCAAAAGCCTTCCTTTACATGGAAGTTATGTCAAAAATCGAAAAATGTCCACAAAGATATTTTTCAACATCCAAGAAACCGGAAATTAAAAGCTACAGGAAAATGCTATTAGAATTTTGAAAGTACCCTAAATGAGATGGGAGATTTATATTTTCTCCAAATATATCTCCCTTAAACGAAAAACGTTAAGGGTCCTTCATATAGAGTCTGCCTTTGCTAAATTGACTATATGATACCCTTCACCACTTTGGGTATATTCAACAGATGTATCCTATATAGGGACTTTGGTGCACCAATTACATAAAATCGGCGAAAATATATATGGGAGCCATATCTAAAACTGAACCTATTTTCACAAAACTTTGCACACATCATTCTAGACTTAATTCAGAACGCTATGCCAACATTCGTGCAAATGAAAAGATTTCCAGGGACTTTGGTGCACCAATTATCTTAAATCGAACTCAGATATATATGTGAGCTATATCTAAATCTGAACCGATTTTCACGAACATTTGCACAAATCATTCTATACTTAATTCAGTACGCTATGCCAAATTTCGTGCAAATCAAAAGATAGATAGGGACTTTGGTACACAATTTACCTTAAATCGGACGATGCTATATATGGGAGCTATATTTAAATCTGAACCGATTTTCAGGAAACTTAACACACATCATTCTAGAATTAAGTCAGTACGCTGTGCCAAATTTCGTGCAAATCGAAAGATATATGGGGACTTTAGTGGAGTATTTACCTAAAATCGGGCGAAACTATATATGGGAGCTATATCTAAATCTAAACCGATTTTCACAAAATTTTTCACAAATCATTATATACTTAATTCAGTACGCTATGCCAAATTTCGTGAAAATCGAAGAATATATAGGGACTTTGGTACACCGTTTACTTTTAATCGGACGAAAATATATATGGCAGCTATATCTAAATCTGAACCGATTTTCACGAAACTTAACACACATCATTGTAGACCTAATTCATCACGCTATGCCAAATTTCGTGCAAATCGAAGGATATAAAGAGACTTTAGTGTACTATTTACCTAAAATCGGGCGAAACTATATATGGGAGCTATATCTAAATATGAACCGATTTTCACGAAACTTTGCACACATCATTCTAGACTTAATTCAGTACGCTATGCCAAATTTCGTGCAAATCGAATCGGATATATAGGGACTTTGGTACACTATTTACCTTAAATCGGACGAAAATATATATGGGAGCTATATCTAGATCTAAACCGATTTTTCCCAATTTCAAAAGGGTTCGTCCTTGGGCCAAACAAATGAGCTGTGCCAAATTTCATTCAATTTGGATCATAAATGCGACCTGTACTTTGTTTACAATTTAACATGGACAGACGGACGGACGGACATGCATAAATCGACTCAGAAAATAATGATTCTATGCATATTCTCAAAAGGAACGATGGGTCTATCTCGATTATTTTTGCCTGTTACAAACATATGCACAAAGACATAATACCCTGTACCACAGTGTGGTGAAGGGTATAAAAATCTCAAATAACTCTATTCGATATTGTGATGTAATGTATACTAAATATTGCCTAATTACCCTACATCCTCACATTTTGCAACAAAGTATATAGGTATGTCGGATAAAAAGTTGACAACAATTATTTGTTTGATTTGTTTCCCTTGTTCGATACACGTGCAATACATATTCGAATTGCTATCAGTAAATTAGAACGAGACTACTGATTGGTGGTGGTGGCGGTGTTCTTAATATCTTGACATGTGAATTGATAGAAACAGAACATTTAACTGACATTAGTGGAACTAAATGCTTAGAGTGTCAAGGTGATGATTTCAAAAGGTAAATACGAAACGATCTATTATTCGGTGACGGTGACAATTGGAAAGAAAATTTCCATTTTCCATAATTCGTTGTCATTGTTGCTGTTGGCAATTTTTTGTTTGCAACAAATTCAATACACACGCTCACAACATGTTTGCCAATATGATTATGTAAATATGTTTATGTAATTAGAAAAATTAACAGCGCATATTAACAGATTAAAGCGTGATTAAGAACTTTTTTTTCGATTTCATTGTGAAATTTATTATTTTTTTTATTACAGTTAGGAAAAGGTGTTGGCGCACTCACCCACTTTGTTTGCCACCGCCTCCACAAATCATCGTTGAGGACATTCTGAGGCAATCTATCCAAAATATACAATCATCGATCCATCAATCATTAATTGGACGTCCGACCGGGCGGTTGGTGGGTCGGTTGGCCGGTGGGTACTTAATATGATAATTATTTAATTGACATTTTTGTAGATCGGGTGTCGTTCTAGCTGTCGCACTTTGTATGTTCCGCGATAACAGTATTTATTTACGACAAATTATTGCAGTTTAATGTTTGTTCTTGTGTGCGTATGTGTGTGTGTGGGTGTATGTTTGTTTCGTTTCATTTCATTTGTGTGAATAAAGAATAGGGGCGTTTGATAACATTTTGTTTGCTTATTAAATTAGGGTAGTCAGATGATCGATTTCTCAGACATTTAATTTTCCGTATATATAAGTTTAAAAAGCCTATAAGTTTGTTAAAGCCTATGTCTATGTGTATGTGTGTTAAATATTAGAATACCTTTTGGAAAATGCTAGAGGAAATGTAAATAAGGTTTGATTTTATGAGAATGTCTCAAATCGCAGCAGAAATTTTGATAAATTGGATCGCGTTGCTTCAAAGGGCGTTTAGAAGACCGTTGCAGGTGACGAATCATGGATGTATGAGTATGAGCCCGAAACAGCAATTGATCGTGTGAGTCTTCGAATACGAGCAAAATCCAACGAAAATTGCTCGTAGAAAAAGCACTTCGAAGCAAATGTTAGCCTGTTTCTTTTAAAAAAATTGGTCATATGGCGAATATGCCATATGTCCGCTCAACTCCAAGTGATACACCACAATTTGCTTGTCTAAAGACTTCGGAGAAATTCTTCTATATGAAAAACCAGACTTTCTGTTCTTCAAAAATAAGAAGTATATCTTATACTGGTCTATAAGAACTTTCTACACTTTCTACTCTTCGATAAAAAGAAGCAGACCTTTTTATCGAATAAAAAGAATCAGACGTTCTTCTTTTCTAAAAGAATAATCAGACCCTCTGCTCTTCTAAAAGAAGAATCAAGCTTCCTCTCTTCTATAAAAAGAAGCAGTCCTTCGGCTTTTCTATAAGAAGAAAGAGGCCTTTAGATTTTCTATAAGAAATAATAATATCAGACCCTCTGAAAGAAGAATCAGGCTTCTTCTCTTCTATAAAAAGAAGCAGTCGTCCTTCGGCTTTTCTATAAGAAGAAAGAGATCTTTAGCTTTTCTATAAGAAGAAGAAACAGACTTTCTGCTCTTCTTTATAAAAAGAAGCAGTCATTCAGCTTATCTGTAAGAAAAAGCAGACCTTCAGCTCTCCTATAATAATAAGAAGAAGCACTTATATAAGAAGAAAAGGAGACCTTTTGCTCTTTTATTAGAATAAGATGCAGAAAAAGTCTTTATACTCTTCTATAAGAATAAGCAGACCTTCTTATCTTCTATATGAAGAAGATGCAGAAACAGACCTTATACTCTTCTATAAGAAGGAAGCAGGACTTCTGCTTTTCTATAAGAAGAAGAAAAGGGGATTGATTATTAGTTGCTCCTCTGTATTTAAATTTACGATTATTGCAACCTGTATGGGATACGTCCAGAATTCTAGGACAGGTTGTTAGGCTTCGGTGGACAGTTGAATATACATAACTTGTCGTGCGTTTCTATTCTATACGATGGATATGTGTTAGGTATGGATTCGAGATTTCGTGCCCAGTATCTATCTTGTAGTGTTTTGTGCGAGTACCTGCCCATAGGCCTACCTCGCAGTGGCTGAGCCACAGGCGGATATGCGCCCACCGAATTGCTGTATCAATCGGAGAGCATGCAGAAGGCATACTCTTCCCTTGGTAAGGGGCGAAACCACTACCCCCGCGAAGCTCCCCAGGGGGCCACACCAACTGTCAGGCTGGATCGACAGATCCAGGGGCACCTGACACCCGCGGTACGGAAAACCTCGCTCAGGCTCGAGACCGAAGCCTCTCCCAGTTCGACACAAGTCCGGGCTGGAATCCCAAAACAAAATAACAACGGCAGCAAATAACCGCAAGTGACAAGGTAGACCTTGCCACAGGCAGTGGTGACGATGAACAAATGCACACAACACAAACAATTAACATACTGTCCTCACGGACAGCACAAAGGGCCCAAGGACCGGGGCAACGGACATCACAAGACAAACAATCAATCACGGGCAGCCTACAGGACATCCACAACCGCAGAAGTGACTTCGTGCCCAGTAGAAATTGCGCCGATTGCTCCATCAAGATGTTATTAGCTGTGCTAAGACTACTCGTGTTTGTTTAGGTCGCTGATTTTCTTCTGCTGTTATGGATGATATATGGTTTCAGGTACGGTATTTTTCTGCTGGCTGGGTGGCTGCATCTGTTTTGACAGCTATTCAGACCGGTCTGATAGGTCTGTTGATTCAGAACTAGGGTCGGGGTTTTGTCGATGGACAGGTAAGATATGAAAAAAGTTGATTTAATTTTTTATGCGCAACAGAACTTCTGCGGTCCTACAGATGGCGAGCTTGAGGTCTTCTTTACAAAAAATATTGGTTCCTAACATCCCAACCCTTATCCCATTCTATTACTGCTAGATGAATGTCCCGCACTTGTGATGCTCTGATACTATTATTTCTATTTTCTTCACAACCCCTCCCCCTATATTATAATATTCGATTTTTATTTCAATATTTGCCAATTCATCTCAACCATATCAGACCTCCTTGTTTTGGTTTCCATTCCCGAATCAATCCGCTATCTAATGGTTTTATGAATTTATGTTTTTATAAATGGATAACAAAATTTATGGCTGCAGATCAAATTATTAAAAAAAAAAACTCACACGTGAGGATCTATATTATCAACTGTAGTTGACAAACATACATTGGTACATATGTATGTCAAAAAGAACTTTCCATGCAGACGGCTGAAGTTCAATGGAATTTTTTTGTCGTATGCCCTATTCAAATCGGATACACAACTAAATTGTATTGTTTATTTGCCTTAATTTTAATCTATTAGGGGCATGTGTCTGTTAGAACATCGCCTATAACATAGCAACTCGATAGACTGATATGTAAGTATGTACATACCAAATATTTGGGTGTGCTGATTGACGCTTTTCGTAGAAAATGTCAACTGAAAAAAAAAAAATAATCATACAATTGAATTATTGACTTTTGAAAGTTTTATTGCCCCCTGGGCTAATCAATCATGAAATCAATTTATGATCACATGCGAAAAGAAATATCTGGAGAGGGATTAGTAGATCTAGGCGCCTTTGATCAAAAGTACATTGTTGTACAAAGTTCTCCAGTGTAGCAGATGGTACTATTTCGTACGAAATGTCATTTTAAAATGTACCAAATTTGATCGGTAAAGAAAATTATATTTTACATAGTTCGCCAATGCGGTCAAAATACCAAATTGCTTCCGCATATTCATATATCATATATTCTGCTCTGAAGGTGTTTACTTTTGCTCTGTTGTTTTTCTTTTAGCAACCTGTTCAAATTTAGTTAGCTGATTTTCATCTGATATTATGGATGGTAAATGGTCCCGCAGTGTATCATTCATCTATATGAATAACATTTTACACACATTGATATACTCTTTTGGTATTGAATATGGATCTATAGGTCCAGTGTTTGTTACACCCTTAATGTTCTTGTTTTTCTTAAAAATTGTCGGCCTTTTGTCACTAATTTCTGTAATATATATTGGGTTCGCATTGGGTAACAAAACGTCATATAAAATTTCAGATATTTTGATATGGTTTTCAACCCTTCTTCTATAACATTTTCAAAATACTAGACAATCATGGGTACTTGCGCAAACAGATGAGGCAACTCTTGAAGTGTTTGAGAGAAAAATGACCCAAAAGATCTATGGGCCGATCTGCGTCGACGGTGAATTCGCCGTCGAATGAACCATGAGCTGTACCATCTACTCTCGGACATCGACATAGTCAGACATATTTTGACTCGATGTGTCTAGAATCGTTAACATATTTAAAAAGTGGTACTTTTTATACCCTCAGCCTTGTGGCTTATAAGAGTATACAAATTTCTACGCCAAAAATGTGGCACAACGAAAATAACTCTCCATGAGAGTAACCTTAGGCAATACAACTCTCTAAAGGAATAACATTGCACAACGTAATATTTCTTCCAAACATAAATAAAGTTCGATGATGGAGAAAATTAGTGCACTCCTTTTGTAACTTCTCACACAAATGTCCAAAATTTTGCTGAAAACTAGTTTTGTTTGAACCAGATTTGAACCAAACTTTGCACAACCGAATATTTTTAGCTCACTGTATATTGTTGGAATGTGGGACTTATCGGCGCATTCCTGCTAGTACTTCCCGACAAATTGAACAAAATTTTGAAAAATATGGAATGTCTGTTCACGATAACTCTCGAAGGGAGTAGCCGTTCTTATTCAAACTTAGCACATCGTAAACTTAAATCAAGTTCGAATATATTCGAATATTAAATTAAGTTCGAATATAGAGAAAATCTGTTCACTCGTTCTGATAACTGCCACACAAAATGGTCAACATTTTGCTGAGAATTAATATCACGCAACCGGACCATACGATTTGAACCAAACAACCAAATATTTTTTACTGAGCTTACTTATTGTAATACCTCCCCCACAAAAGGTCAATAGTTACAAATTTTTACAATTTCAAAATTTTAAATCATTTTGCATTTTTGCATTTTTTGAACAAAACTTTGCACAACCTAATATTCGTATATATTGGAGGGTGGAACTGAATGCAATAACCGGATTAATAGGTCGATCATTTCTGGTACATCCTCAAAAAATTATATTAATAAACAATACTTCTCCTCGACACTATACAGTAATTCCGTAGACCCTCTGCAAATCAAAGGGCTGAGGTCATAGGCTTGTTATAATATAAAACTTAAGACGATAGCTATTTTAATTAGACATATCTGAAGACTATTATGCAGAAAACATACTCGTTGTATTACAAATATGTCCATGGTGTTCATCCATTTCTTTATAACTATTAGGTGATGACAATTTTAAAATAAATGCCCCTATTCATTTCTATATAGCATTAGCTTACCCGGAAAACGTTGTTTTGCCTTAGATATAGGTATATTTCATTTTTAAACAAATTGTTAATTTGCTTTCAGATTGCCGTTATAGATTTGTATATGTTAGCTATATATTCTATAAATAGTTTTTGACTGGTAAGGGGGAAAAGTTTAGTCAATGTACCTTATTTTATTGTAAATGTCAGTTTTATATCTTATCTCTAAATCGTGAAATGTTGTAATCGGATTTTTTATATTCTCACATTTTTTAACAACATGATTTCAATTTAACATCTGGATAAATGTTAGTTATAGGTACATAGGTCCACATCCAAACTTCAAATTGTTGGCAAAAAAAAAAAAAAAACACACACACACACAACGTTCGATTATTCTAATTTCCCGACTTTTGATGTTTTTCTCAACATTTTCTTTTCAATGCAATTACAAACAGCCGAAGGAAAACGTGAGTGAAATCGGTCCAGTCAATAAACCATGTAAACATCTTTGACATCTTTAACCAGTAAGGAAAGTAGTAAAGTCGGACGGGGCCGACTATATGGTACCCTTCACCACTATGTGTATATTAAACAGGACTATTATCATGAAATTGTATGAAATAAAATGTGTGATATTTATCTAAATGTGAAACGACCTAGATCTATCCATATCTTTACCGATTTTCACGAAACTTGGCAGACATCACTCTAGGCTCAATTCAGTACTTTATGCCAAATTTCGTGCAAATCGAAAGATATATAGGGACCTTGATACACCATTTATATGAAATCGGAAAAAACTATATATGGGAGCTATATCTAAATATTGACCGATTTTCACGGAACTTGGCAGACATCACTCTAGGCTAAATTCAGTACGTTATGCCAAATTTCGTGCAAATCGAAAGATATATAGGGAATTTGGTACACCATTTACTGGAAATCGGACGAAACTATATATGGGAGCTATATCTAAATCTGGACCGATTTTCTCGAAACTTGGCAGACATCATTCTAGGCTCAATTCAGTACGTTATGCCAAATATTGTGAAAATCGAAATATATATAGGGTCTTTTCTGCACCATTTACATGAAATTGGACGAAACTATATATGGGAGCTATATCTAAATCTGAACCCATTTTTTACGAAAATTGGCAGACATCATTCTAGACTTTATTCATTACCCTGTGCCAAATTTCGTGCAAATCGAAAGATATATAGGGACTTTGGTACACCATTAGGATTCGAATTTAAATGTATTCTTCCCCAATATAAGAAAATGTTCAATAATATCTTCGTATTTTGTTGACGTATTTGTAATCGTATATAGCGAATTACTAACATCATTGAACTATATTGAATATATTGATAGACGTTTTCGTTTTTACTAAAACATAAAAACGTATGTCTATGTATTGGCAATTTTCTCAAAAATATCCTGGTGTTCTTTTCTATTAAGGACACGATCAAGTTTCGGTCAGTGGCCCTGATATCGCATGGGATATGTGTTGTATTTATATGTTCAAAACAATTTGTTCAATTATTGTGCGTTTTTAGGCATCCTTATCCGATTTTAAGTACTTGGAAAGTAGTAACAAAATATTCATTTAATTGCCTTTAATTTGGTATTCCCCATAGGGTAAGAAACTTCCCTCATAATTGCCGGTATAGTTTTTGGTATAGGCTCCACATATTGGAACCGCTTAATTTTTACTTTACGATGTCTTACTGTGTTTTATTTGAGACAAAATTCACAACCTATACATACCATGCAAATTGCTTCACACAACATAACTTATATTTTCAAAATAATAAATCTTGATTTTATGAAAAACGTGAGCAAATAATGATGAGCAGATAATAATTATTCTCTCTTTTTTCTCTATAAATTTATTTTCATATACAATCGTTTTTTTTCAATTCAATGAAAATCCAATTGATTGTAGAAAATTAACATATTTTGAAAATTTTCCATATGTATATGACAATAACTTAACGATATTAAACGCTGCCAATTTTCGCCCAAAAAATGTCCAAGAAGAACTACGAAGAGATGAAAGCATAAATGTTCGATATAAAACGTGTGGAAATGCTAAAATCTTTCGAAATATATGTATTTTGCAACTTTTTCCCGGATTTTTCTCAAAATGTTCTTTCATTAAAACCTTTCCACTTCAATTACAGTCTACTAACAGAAACTTTAAGTCAAATCGGTCCAGCCGTTTTTTAAAATAATTTTTGCAAGATTTTCGCGGAATTTTTCTAAAAAATTTCTTTCATAAAAACCTTCCCACTGTAATTACCGACAACTGAAAGAAACTTTGAGTCAAATCGGTCCAGTCGTTCTCAATTGATGAGTTAGTATACATTTTTTTTGCACCATTTTATACCCTACACAACTATGTTGTCAGGGTATTATAGCTTTGTGCAGCCCCAAAAGTTTGTAACGCCGCGAAATATTGGTCCTAGACCCACCTTTAAGTATACCGATCATATCTCATATCTCGACTAGCTGAGTCGATTTAGACATGCGTGTCCGTCCGTCCGTCTGTCCATTATAATTTGTAAACACGATACAGGCCACAATTATGGACCAATCTTCACGAAATTTTGCATGTAGAATGGGTTCTGGCTAATGAAGACCCCTATTGTTTTTGGAAAAGATCGGTTAATATTTAGGGGGTGAAATGGACCAAAAACTTTATTTTTGTCGGTTTTTCTGGTCGCTCCAGAGGCCGCAATTATGGACCAAACACCGCGAATTTTTGCATGGAGAAGGGGATCGGGCCAGATAATAAGCAAGCCTGTTTTGATAAAGATCGGTCAATATTTAGCGGGTCAAATGGACGCTGACTTTTGTGTGAAAAATGACAAAATTTGTATTCTATGGCGTATATATTTACTCCAGCATGATATAGACCCGAGAAGTTGATAGTACATCCAAGTGGAGTGGTTGACCTTTAAATTGATACCAATTATATTGTCGTATGTAATCGGATGTGGGATTTACACTCACATATTTACAGGTGCTTACGTATTCAGATATTATTCAGATATTATCGACCAGAACTTCAAACCCAAGCCAGACGAAACAAACCCGTGGTTTGTTTCGTCTGGTTTGATAACAGAAAGATGCACGTGATTTAAATTTTAAAATTTTACTTTTTGCACCCATCAAATTATATACCATTGTTAGACACATATATCAGAGGGTATAAAGTGGTAAATCAACTCTTTACAGTACCTTAGACACTTTTGCTTTAAATGCACATATGTGGCTATAAAACTATGTAATAAAAATAAATGTTCACTTTATTTTACATCTGTTGTTGGCAGTGAATACAATGCGCTATAAATATTTTATCTATATATATAAAAGAGTTGCGTTATAAGTGACTGACTGATCATCAACGCCCAGACGAAACGGCTAAAGCTAGAAACTTGAAATTTGGAATGTAGGTCGGGTTTGGTGAGTAGGCGTGTGATAAGGCGGGGTTTTTGGAAATACGTACTAAAAGGTACTAAAAAGTACTAAAAACTGTATTACGCGGGAACGGTTAGATGTAGAACTCTGAAATTTGGTATGCATCTTTGCGTAGGATGAGTGAAGTGGTATGTGTGCAAAAATTTTGGAATTTAGTACTAGAAGGTACTAAAAAGTACTAAATATTATATTTCAATGGAACCGGTGGAAATATATATCTGAAACATGGTACGTAGCTTAAGCTATTACAAATAGAATAATGTGCAAAAATATTTTTTGGAAATTAGTACTAAAAGGTACTAAAAAGTACTAAAACTGTATTATTACGGAACGGTTGGAAGTAGAACTCTGAAAATTGGTATACAGCTTTGTCAATGATAAGCAAATAAGAATGTGCGTGGAAATTAGTACTATAGGTACTAAAATGTACTAAATACTATACTACGATGGAACAGGTAGTGATAGATAGCTGAAACTTGGTACGTAGCTTAAGCTATTACAAATAGAATGATATGCAAAAATATTTCATGGAAATTAGTACTAAAATGGTACTAAATAGTACTAAAACTTGTACTACGTCGAAACACTTGGAACTACAAGTCTATAAATTCTGTATGCAGATTTGCAAATGATAAACAACTCAGAATGTGCGAACAATTTTGGAAATTAGTACTAAAAAGTACTAAATATTATACTACGTAAATATTATACTATGTAACTTAAGCTATAACGAATAGAATGGTGGGCAAACATATTTTTTGAAATTAGTACTAGAATATATTAAACAGTTATAAAAAGCCTAAATGTTAAACTTCGCATATAGCTTTAACTATTACAAATATAGTTTAATGCAAACATTTGGAAATTAGTGCTAAATAATAAAGTACAATAGAACTGGTATAAATAGAAATCCAGAATTTATGTTGTAGCTTACTCTATTGCAAATATAATGCTATGCATAATTCTTTTAAACTTAGTAATATATACTGTAGTATAATGAAACCTGAGGGAATTGAAATTACAAATAATATGCTATACAGTAATCAATTTTTGGAACTAGTACAAAATATTAAATTATAATGGGAGAGAAAAAGATTGAAATCTGAAATATAGTCTGTAGTTGAAAATATTACAAATAGAGCGATATGCATAAGTATTTTTGGAAAATTGTACTAAATATTGTACAGTGAATGGTAAAAAATATAAATGTAAGTTTAGAGTGCAAAAATGTCCAATTCTTAATACAAATAAGAGGCTTGGTTTTTTGGAAATTCGTACTATATGGCACCAAAAATACAAAATATTGCACTGTGTAGGGAAAAGTATAATTCTGAAATTCGGCATGTAGTTTTGTATGTTATAAACAAATAGAGTACGAATGGAATACAAGTACTAAATATTGTGTACGGTAGAACGGATAAATATAGGAACTTATTATTAGATACTTATCTAGAACTATGTCAATAAACATTTATACACAAATATTTTGTAGAACTAAGTTCTAAAATGTATTAAAAAGTACACCACATTGTATACGGTGGTACGGGTAGATATAGAATATGGGTACAATACTTTTTCTATGAAAAACAATGATTTTCGCAATGTATGATATTTGTACTTAAAGTACTAAATATTGTATACGACAGAACGAGTAGAGGATCGAGAAAATAGTGCACATTCAGAAAATATAAAAATAAGTAAGTTGTACTCGATTTAGTATGATAGAAGCATCAACGTTTCTGTTCGAAAGAAATACGGAGTAAGATCAGAGATTCTGTATAAAAATAAACATTTATACATAAATATTTTTCAGAAATATGTTCTAAAATGAACGAAAAAGTATAAGGCGGTACGGGTGGATATTGAATTTGGTAAAAGGCTTTCTATGAAAAACAACAATTTTCACACTTTTGTTTGACATTGACATTTAAAGTACTAAATATTGTATACGACAGAACGGCTAGATGTAGAGTTTTTTTTAATTTAATGGAAATTGCTTCCCTGTAAAGGCAGGTCTCTGTATAATAAATGATGCGCTGTGCAAAATATAAAATTACAATTCCGTGCTATATACAAGTACCTTAACTTACTACTTTTTCCCATTACAGGAAGGAACAACATAATTTGAGAAACTTCCTATTTATATTAGTCAATTTGAAGGATCGACACAATAGTACACTTTCCGAAAGTATTAATATAAATAAGCTGCACTCGATTTAGTAGGATAGAGGCATCAATGTTTCTGTTCGAAAGAAATGCGGAGTAAGATCTGAGATTTTCTTACAAAATTGAAGATATGGGACCTATCATTATTTAAATTGTTTCAAATTTATACTTAATCCAAAAGTATATTGTGTAGCTAAATTAGTGTTTATTTATTTTAACTTTTAAAAGATCCGCTAACGACGTAGCGGGCCTATGCTAGTAACTATATATTTTTATAGACGTACAGTAATGGTTTTTGTTGTAAAGATATATGACTATTTTTAGAAGTATTCTTTACGGCGATACTGTAAAATAATTAAAAAGAATATTATAAGAAATATGAAATACGAAGAACAAATCTATAACGTTCAACGACGACATCCACCTGCATGTTCCCGCGTACTTGGAAGTGTGCCCGAGTTGTGGTGTTACTTAAGTCGCCTGATCGGGTGAGGAGTGACCCTCGCTCGTATCGGGGCATAAGAGTTCTTCCAGTTCTTGAAAAAGTACTGGAAAGGATTATGGTGGCACCGTTTAGGGAATGTTACAGCGAAGGCACGTTATTGTATCAGTTCGGTTTTACCGAGGGTAGAGGTACTGTGGATAGCCTGAGCGGGTCAAATACCAAATATATCCTTAACATATTTGTGGATTTCAAAGGCGCATTTTGCTTCCTTTTATGGAATAGCGTGCTCACAAGGTTGTCAGAGGTCGAGTGTATAGAGATTGCTCTTTGGGCGAGTTATTTCCGAGAAAGGAAGGCTTGTGTCGTGGGAGCCAGTGCTTCAGTCTGGAGGAAGGTCCAGCGTTGTTGCCCACAGGGTTCCATTTGTGGTCCATGTATATGGAACCTCATGATCCTCTGTTGCGGGAGCTAGCTGCTTACTTCAAGGTCTGTGCATATGCGGTCGACTTGCTCATGATGTGCAAGCTATGCAGATTGTGCAGGCTTGGAGTGGAGGTGGCAACCGAGAAAGCGGTGCTGATGCTGCTGAAAGACAGGTTGGCAGACAGCCGTTCATTCGAGCTGGTGAACACGGCAAAAGGTATTCGTGTACTGTTAAATATCTCGGGATAACGGTGTCCGAGCGGTTGAATTTTCTTCTACACTTCGATCGGTTGAAAGAGATCGATTGGGGATTGACCGGCCAGACTTTCGCTTCGGCTTAAGTACTGGTTTCTTACTGGCGGGGCATGGCTCCTCAATCCATACTGTACCAGACGGATTTATGTTGGTGCAGGATGACTGAGGACTGGAAGCATAAACTGACGGAATGCTGTTACTATGATGGCATTAGAGATTTAGCAAATATGGGTATATCGAATGGTGGAGAGGGATGGGATTTCAGTAGGGCTCTTGAAGACGTTCGGACCTTTAGTTGTTTAATTTGTTTTGTTTTACTCGTGAAGCATTTATGAGCAGGACAGCATTTAGTGGAGGTGTAGTTGTTGGCGGATAGCGTGCTGACTGCTGATCTTTTTTGCTTGGTACCTGCGGTTTTTGCTGCTGCGTTTGTTTTTGTATTGGGATACCAGCCCGGACTTGCGTCAAACTAGGAGAGGCTTTGGTCTCGAGCCTGTTCGGAGGTTAACCGTACCTCGGGTGCCAGTTGCCCCTGACAGTGGGGGTAGGGGTTTCGCCCCTCACCAAGGGGAAGAGTGTGCCTTGTGCATGCTCTCCGATATCTACAGCACTTCGGTGCTGGTGGGCGTAATTCTACCTGTGGCTCAGCCACTGTGAGGCAGGCCAAACTTCTCAAGATACAGCATGTTTGACTGGTGCAAAGGATAATTAAATTATAGAGTTGCCGATTTCATGTAAACTTGATACATTTATCTCAAATTAATTTAATTCCGAGATGAAATTTCATCTATCCAAGGAAATACTATCCAGTTGAGAGGCAAAGCCTTCCTAATGGCATAATAATATTAATTACTGCTGGCTTTAATGTTTGTCCTCTATCAAAAGTCGGTGACTTATAAGAGGCTATAGGATATAGTCTTACAGCCTACTTCACTAGGACCATTAGAAGAAAATCAATTTGTGTTTCTCAAAACCACATCACCAAACTAGTTTTAAAAATATATGTTCAAATTTGTAATTTTTTCAAATCCTAACCTTATTGAACGATAAGTTATTTATTACATAAACCTAATGTGAGTGACTATATACGTTCGAATAGAATTTCGATCGACCTAGAGAAAAATACCATTAAAATACCAAACGAATTTAATGGTTATATCTGAAAATAATCTCATCTTTGGATGACGATTTCCGTTTATCCGTTCTATAGTATTTTCCATATATACACTCTCGAACTCTTCCTAGTGATCATTTTCCAAACCTTATTCTATTTTTTTAACGTAATTTTTTCAGGATGGGCCACAATGATTTCAAGTGGAGTAATTCTTTTATTTTCCAATATTTCGACTGTCTTCGGCAGTCATCTTCAGGGAAATATTTTATGAGAAAAGCAACCGTTTTTATCTCCGTCTATGCTAAACTGTTTTTTTAGTAATATATAATCATGCATTCCACATATATATACCGGTCCGAATACACAACATAGAGTAACTTCGGGTAATGTGGACCACCATTTTCTTTTTTTGATATTGTGGGCGTAACAACGGTAAAAAATAAAAACAAATTGTTTTCACAGCATGGTAGATTTGTTGGCTAATTATATTCCAGGTCAAAAATTATATATATTTGTCCATAAAAATGTTATTGCATTACATTTCAAAAAACTCTAAACTGCAAATAAAAAAAAAATGGCGGGTAATGTGGACCAGTATGTGTGGGTAATGAGGATCAGTAAGTTAAAGGTAGTTTGCGGATTAATTGTGATAAATTTTAAATTATTGCACTCATGGGTAACAATGAATGCAAAAATATATGGGTCCATGTTCTGGTAAAGCCCCCATTTAAGGGTACCACCCCATTTGCGATATTTTGAAGGTCCTTGCTTCATTATCCAACCGAGGCACCTATAATTTCGGATATCGAGTTTTCAGAGGATAGGATACCTCCTCGCATATTAAATGCGCCCTTGTTTCGAACTCGTCCTCATGAAAATGTCCCACTTTTTTATAGTGGTCCACATTACCCGACATTGAATATTTTTATTTAAAAATAATTATCGGCTTCAAAAATGAATAAAAATTTAAAAATAACCGAAAGTAATTACAGATAAACGTGTATTTTTGTTAAAGAAAACAAGAAAACCACATAACCTCTTTATATTCGAGAAAAACAAAATGTTCGACTATTTTACAAAATCGTTCGACTATTGTGCTAAGAAATTTTGCTAAATCAGAGCTACATTTTCACCTACTAAATTTTCAACATTGCAATTATTTATTAAAAACCAAGTTTGATGTTTGTTTTCACTAATTAGGAAAACATTTATCAAGGCGGCATTGGCATATTTCAAGCATTTTCTTAGATATGGGGGGTGGTCCACATTTGACGCATGGTCCACATTACCAGAAGTTACTCTAGTAAAAACAAAAATAAAAAACAACAACAAATAAACTTATCATTTATACATTTGAGAATTTTGGCATTTCTCTTGGTTTTTATTAAAAGTTAATAGCTATAATCTATACATACATATTTACTTTAATATTACAAATTAAGAATATTTTTATATGGAGTTTATGTTTATTTTTTATTATTTGCTTTTGTAAAAAAATCGAATGTATTGATTGATGTCATTTAGGGTGAGCCAAATCAACTGAGGTGGATCACATAAAAAACAAAAGAAGAAGAAAAAATACACATAGTTTGTTTTTGGAACTTAAATACGAAACTGTAGAATTGTGGTTTGCAAGGCTGTGATTAAATGTTATCTTTACTTTAGTATGGACCATTTTAACTGTTCACGAGCTGACTGAAATACCTGGAAATATTTAAAGATGTACAAGATGTTAGCAAATGTTATTCAAATTGTTAGAACTATATAACCCAGAAATCGGAAGGGTGGTGTTAGTAAATTTTTGGTAAGGGCGGATATTAAAAAGGAAAATATTAATATTAAAAAACACAAAACTCCAAAGGAATAAATTAACAACAAATCATTAATTTTGTTCTTATTTACAACTAAATAATGCAATTTATATTTGTGACTTAATATCCGCTTCAAAACCAGGTTTTCAGTATTAGTAAATATGCAATTTATAATTAAATAAAATATAATATATATATATATACACGCCTCTTTTTTGTCAATTTATTAACTAAGCAAATAATAATACATGATTTGGAAAACAAAAAATAAAATAAAACAAAGTAAAATATATATTTATTAAATAATAATACTTTCCATTACAACAATACTACTACTTGCCAAAGAGCTAGAAATTATATTTTGTTTGGATTAAAAAATAAAAAATTATTTCTTACAAAAAGAAAATTAACATCTTTAATGAAGAAATGATCAAGGTAAATAAATGTTATTGTATAATCTTGCACTGTACATAAATTATGTGAATTAATGTTTGTGTTTAGACTTTTCCAGTTATTCTACCAAAATAGTCCATTCAAGACGTTAGTTACCTGGGCCACTGTTTGTTCGGCAATGGGAATGTCATCGTTACGTAAATCGACACGTTTCACAACAGATGATGGATCAGCATCTAAAATTATTCTGCAGAAGAAAAAGTAAAAATAATTTAATATACAGTTTTTATGTAAGGTAATAAGATATGTTATATATTGATAAGAAATTTAATTCGAGGAAAAGGAATAAAATTATAAAATATTTTATATACCAGGACATGTAAAATCAACTGATAATTGATTGCGAAGATGGTTATTATACATCAGCAAGTCAAGCATATTCAATTCATTTCAGATGAGAAAAACGCATACAACTGCTATAATCAGAAACAAACCTAATTTCCCAGCAGACATTTCCAGATGTATAATTAAGTGGCACTGGAATTTAACAGCTTGATTGCAGTCCCTTATTAGAAAATTGTTGGTAGGACTATATGAAGTTTCGGCTAATTTGAGATTCACAGGAGTACAAGGAGTACAAATCATCCTATATATAAAACGCGCAAAGCAAATAATAATACGCTGTTGTCGATACTGCGGTGTATATACCACATTGTCTCCAATACAGGATGCACTTTTGTTGTCGTTGTATAACTGAATTCTCTGAAATTTTCTACATTGGGTTCTAATTGGGTACAAATTACTCCACTAAAAATTATAAATATAGGTCCAGTTTTTCTGGTTGTCCCCATATAACGGTACCCCCAAGTTTTTGGTATTTTGGGGGTTCTGATCGTATTTTTCGACCGAATTGACTGTAATTTAGTACGTCGAGTTATTAGGTAGCAAATCTCTCCACTATAAATTATACATATTGGTCAATTTTTTCTGGTAGCCCCCATATAAGGGTACCCCCAATTTTCGGTATTTTGAGGTTCTTGAACCAAATTCTTTTTATACCCTTCACCACACTGTGGTACAGGGTATTATGTCTTTGTTCAAATGTTTGTAACAGGCAAAAGGAAACGTGATAGACACATGGTTCATTTTGAGAATATGCATAGAATCACTTTTTGAGTCGATTTAAGCACGAAATTTGGCACAGCGTAACAAATTATATCTAGAATGATGTGTGTTAAGTTTCCTGAAAATCGGTTCGGATTTAGATATAGCTCCCATGCACCAAGGTCCCTTAATATCTTTCGGTTTGCACTAAATTTGGCACAGCGTAACGAATTAGGTCTAGATGTGTGTTAAGTTTCCTGAAATCGGTTCAGATTTAGATATAGCTTCTATATCTGACCAAATGAACAGTTTAGTATCGGTTGCAGAATGACGTGTTTATGGTTCCAATTTCATTTTACTGGTCCTTTAAAAATGCGACGTCTGTTAGGATTCATCTGTTGAATATATTCAAAGTGGTGAAGGGTATCATATAGTAGGCCCGTCCGACTTTACTACTTTCCTTACTGGTTTTTAATTAGTCTGGTTCTGTTTCAAACTCCAGATTTAAAACAAGTAAAAAAGGTCGTAAAGTTCGGTCGGGTCCTCCAACACGTGATGTGCATTCAAAATTCCTTAATGGAGATTTTGTCATCGTATTATGTTATTGCAGGTTGTTCATGCGAAAAAAATCGTGTTCCAAATTACAGACACATACAGACACATGTAAAACATAAACAGGACTTTTTAATTTATTATATACAAATTTAGACCTATAGATAGCCTTCCACAACACTTTATACCAAATTACAGCAATATCGGTTGGAAAGCGACAATGGGATGGAATGGTTCTTTCCGTTCTATCGGAAAACATGCCCAAACCTCCCAAAATGCCGAATAATTGATGTATTACTATATGGGGGGCTACACGGAACATAGGCTATAAAATATTTGACTCCCCATGGGAACATAAAAAAACGAAATATGATCCAATTTGCTTACAAACTTACTCAAAATCCACAAAATACCGAATAATCGGGTTACCGTTATATGGGGGACGCCCGGAAACATGGTTCATTGTACATAACTTTATGTAGGCAAATCTTTTAATCAATCAGAATCTAAAATATCAAATTGCTACCGTATTGGATGAAAAACGTGCTCAAACTCCCCAAAATATCGATCTTAAGGGGGTAGCGTTATATGAGGGCTTCCTAAAAGGTGGACAAATATTGCTACATTTTAGTACGAACATTTACTACCATACCACAATTCAAAATAACAAATTACAACCAATAAGGTAAACAAGTGTTTCCGAAACCACAAAATATCGAATATTGAGGGTACCATTATATGGTAGCTACTCCGAAACATATGTAAATATTGATAATTTTTCGTAGGTAGATCTAATATCCAACGTGGATGCAAAATACCAAATCGAAGTTGATTTGGTTAAAAAACGTGCCTAAAACATCCAAAATAACGAATACCGGGGGTACCGTTAAATGGGGACAGTAAAGAGCGGACCAATATTGATCATTTTCGGTATTAGGATTTGATGCCCAATCAGAACCAACTGTAGCAAATTACATTCAATACGGTTGAAAAAACGTGTCAAAAATCCCCATAACACTTAATATTTTGGTGTTACTTTATATGGGCCTATACCAAAAAAAAAGGACCGATGTACCCCATTTGCAATACCAACTATTCCAGAAGTAATATCAATACCAGTGCAAAATTTCAAAGGTCTATCTCAAATATTGCGATCTCTTTGGTGATTTCAACAGACAGACGAACACACATATACCGACATAGAATTTTATTCTGATCCAGAATATGTACGTTAAGGTGAGGGAGGAGGTGTTGCAAGAAGAGTACCAAATTTCCACCTTAAGGTGGAGGGTACAAAAATAGAAGACCCCAGCATGTTGAATCCGTAATGAAGGAGAAGTGTAGCGCATCATGTGGACCATTACGCATGCAGGGTAAATGTATTCAATTCGAGTCCGATCCTGATCTCAGTTGGCCCATAACTTCGGTAGCTCATATACTGATTCTATTTGGTTTATCTGAGTTATAAGGAGAAACCCTGTTGTTATTCTCAAGACAGAATTTTGTATAATCGGTAGCTAGTACATACTCTGGCGGAACACTATTACCACCGACTGAACTATGGCTTTTCTAATTGTACTTTTTAATTCACTACGTTAAGGATGATTCAGTCGTCTCAATTCATATTGGGCATGGATTGCTGACAACGTGCAAAATGTAATTGAATTACATTGCAGTGGGATGGACATATTCCCACGAAAATCAAGTATATTGCTTATTAAATTCAACATTCCATTAAGACTACAAGAAAATTAGAGTGGCTAATTAGACACCGTAATTTAATGATGCAAGAAAAAGTTTGTCTTTTTACAATCCTCGGTTAAGAATTGACACAAAATGTAACATCTTACATACGATGCATGTTTAATTGCCTTATCTACATATGTGAAATGACAATCTCACACAATGGTATATGTTCCCACATTCAGTTATGAATTTCACAACATTCCAAACATATGATACACTTCACTTCTGTTTTTTATCGTTTCACTTACCCTCCATCACAGATTTCATCAAATGCCAACATAATGATTTCCAAATTATCCAATACCAAACGTTTCTCAACATTCTTCTTCAGAATCAAACTGATGGAGTCATATAGGCAATTGAGCACCGACAATAGGATCAGTTCATTTTCATATGCATTACCCATAACATAGAAGAATAAGTCCACATTACTCTTGTAGACACACGTCAGACCATCCAACATGATGATTTCGGTATTGGAACGATGTGTCTTATTGAAGAGATTCTTTTCGAAGGCTTTCTGTTCTTTGACTGTGGACAAGATGTTTTTGTCATAGTATTTGGCAATGATACGATTGCCATCGTTGTCCATGATACACATGCCCTTGATAATGTCCTGAAAAACATTGTATGTTTTATTTTAATTTAAATATATTAATTTTTTTAATAAAATTTGTAATTTACCATCATAAATCCGTCCATGGTGTTGATGTGTTTTTTTTTCTATTCCGATTTTGACAGATGAACACGTCAAAGGTAGGGATCTACAAGTCGACTAATGGAATGGCTGATATGATGAGATTTGCTGTCAACATATATTGTTGGATATTACAGTAGATGTATTCCAGACCGTGCAAGGCTGTATTTACATTTATTATTCGTTGTGAGATTTTTCAAAATAGGAATTGATGTTGAATGTATATATATAGAATGTATTTAATATACAATACAAAACTATACATTATGGTTTTGCTATACACTCATGCATGTTTTGGACTGTGAACTCACTCAGTACTGTACAAACTAAATATATAAAATGTTTTGATAAGTTAGTGGCAACGTAACGTAATTGTTGCTGACATTTATTTGAATTAACGAAGACAATTGAATAAACGTTACTTTTTCACATAGCATTTTAAATATATTTTAATAATTTCCAAATATATATTTCATAAAAAAACGTATAAATAAACGAATTCGATAAAACATCTATAAAAATATGGATATTATTATGACACACGATAAAGCCGTTTGTACCGAAGTGCCAATAAAAACCAGAAAACCCATGGACGAAAATGATTTGATGGAACGTTTGAAAAAATCTTCATCCACATCGATGGAAAAAAAGAAATCCGAAAGTAAAAAATTAAAAAAGAAACTAATACAAATAGAAGAACAAAATGAGTCTTTATCGAAAATGATCTATGAAAAGAATACGGAAATTGTTGAATTACGAAAATCGGTAAACTCTTTGAATGAAGTTCTCAATTCTGTGCCACTCGATGAGTTGCGTTGTAATTCATCTATTGCCAGCAGTAAATTATTAGAATTAAGTAAGAAAAATCGGCAATTGAGAGCAGAGTTGGAAACGACAAAAAATCATTTAAATCGTAAAGAGATGCAAATACAAAAACTTGAAAAGAATTTGAAATTAGCCGAAGAAAAACATCAGCATGATAAAGAATGTTCAAAAAAGGGGGTAAGTAATTAATTCGTATCTTACATTTAATTGTTCGGTTCATATTTTAAAGAACATATTTGTAATATTTTTGTATCTTTTAGTCCACACCTCTGGACGAACTCCAAGCTAAACTCAGTTCCATGCAGCAGAAACTCTTTGAAACTCGCAACAAAAATGTTGAACTTAGTAATCAACTTAAATTGGCGCAGAAATGCTTACAACAGGAAATTGGCGAACATTTCAATTTAAACACTTTGGCGGCACATGCCACAAATTCCAATTGGCGTGGCAGGGCACAACAAATTTTACATTTGCAACAAAAAGTGCAAGAGCTTAAGCAACGTCTTGAACAGCAGGAAGAAGAAAACTATGATTGCCACCCACCCGGTGATGTTTCGGAACAATTTTTAACCTCAATTAGCGGCAGTATTCTCTCTATGGATCGTCCTAATGTTCGTAAAACTGAGTTGCAACATCGTGCTAAAGTGGAAAATCTAGAAAAAGAAATCGCCGCACTAAAATCACAACTCGATGAGGCGCAAAATAAAATTCTAGCCCTTAAAGTGCGCAATAAAACACTTAACGATGAAATTTCGAAGCATAAAATGAAAACAAATAATTTGGAGGAGCAGAGCGATTTCAATAGCATAAATCTGGCCACAATAAATGAAAAATTAAATCAACAAAAATTACAATATGAAAAGAAAATTGCCGATATGGCGGAAAATTTGAAAAAGTTGGCAAACGAAAATGAAGACTTGAAATTGAATAACGATCATTTGAAAACAAAAATGGAAGAATTAGAACAACTCATTGTGAATAAAGATGATCAGATAATACAGCTGCAAGAAGTCATTAAGAAACTGGAAGCTGATTTAAAGGCTATTTGTGGAGGATTTCTATTTTCTTGTCGGGAATTAAGGAAGGTAAGAAATACAATAAATTCGTGGGGTAGATTAATCGATTTGTGATCACTATACTTGAAGACCTTTGGTCCATTGCATTCATTCTGAAAAATAGGAATAAAATGGGATGAGAAAAGGTATTGAGGTTTTTCATTGACATTTTATGATATTTGTTGTCAATTTCATATCTTCCCAATTTGCTCGCAGTAAATTTTACAGATATTGCCGAATATAATAGTTAAAAGGTGGGTTAATAGCTTCATTAACTGGATTATCATTCGGCTCTGATTCACCTTAGAAAAGCATATAAACCGCTCTAGAATTTATAGAACGAATAATGCAGGTGCGAGAGTCCCAGAAAACTCTAGCAACTGTGACTTCTTTCAGTATAGAACAGCCTGTATATATTGACCGAACTTCAAGAGGTAGTATAGACCAATGAATTAATTCCAATTTTATAGTTAAAGGCTTCCTCCAACTTTGTTCCAAGGGAAATTTTTTCTTCACTGACAAGTAAACTTTAATTTTTTTGAATAATTTGGTATAAGACCGATACTGCAGTATATTGAATATAATCCAAGTAGTGTACGACTCGGTCTTTGATAATTACCTAAATAGGGTTTCTATTAAAGAAGTATTATATTAAATATATTATTTTTCTTATTACGCAGGAAGAATTCATAACGATTTTGGATACATTGGAAGCCGAAAAGAATTCCCTAATGGAACATAATAAACGACTCAATGAACGCGTCGAAGGGGAACGTTTAAAAAATGAACATCTACACGAACAGAATGCAAAACAAAAGATACGCATCTCACGGCTAGAGTCGAAAATTCGTGATATGGAACGTGAAATCGATACAAACAATGAGAAAAAGAAACGTTCACAGCGTATAGCGGAATATGCTTCCAGTTTATCGACCATGGGTAGTAACACATCATTGATGTCATTTACATTTGAAAATAGTTCAATACTGAATGCACCAAATTGTAATAATTCTGATATTGGTGGTGGTGATATGGGCGAAGTGACAAATGTAACCGAATTAAGAAACCGGTATGTTGATTTATTAAATGATATAATGAACATTTATAAATAAAGCTGTGTTAACATCAAACGATTTATTCGAATGTCTGTCGTTTATATAAAAAAGATACTTGATTGAAATTTTATTTTTCCATTTGATGTAAATATAGCTTAAAAATATCCCAAGACTAAAACTTTCTTCTTGTATATAAATTAAATTTTGTTTTTTTTAGTTTGGAATTGGCCAGTGAAAAAATCACAATATTGCGTGAAAAACTTGACCACATATCTGCTGAGAAGGATAACGATCTCAAGACCTTTGAGCATATTATAAACAATACCAAAAATATGATCATTGAAACGTTGTTGGCACAGCGAGCAAGTCTATCAAGTTTGGATATTAAGTGAAAACTAAATATTTTATTTCAATTTCATTCTACGAAATTACATATTGAAATTTTGTTTTTGGAAGTAATTTGAGTTTGTGCGGGGAAGGGACAAACTTTGATTACTACCAAAAATTTTAAATTTCTTTTATGAAAATTTCCAGTGTAGAATAACAATCTGCTTGTGTAAAATTCGAATCGAACAAATTCGAATGAGTTATTATCAAATGTTTGCTAATATACGAAACTCCACAGGTGTTTTGGTAATAACTCACTCGCTTTTTACGAATTGTACAAAAACATGTATGGAAATGCTGTTTTATAATATCGCTCTGTGAAACTTTTCTATGAAATTAATAAAGTAAAAAAATTAACAGTTTTTGGTAAATAAAAAGACAAGGAAATGTTTACAGATTTATTTGTAGTGACAATAGACATGGGCACTAAGAAGTTTAATTCCTTAAGTAACTTTTCCAACAGGTCATATTCATAGCCAATTTTGTGATATAAAAATATTACTATGTGCAATCGATGGTGAAATCAAATACTCCATTTGAAACATTTTAAAGTCTTATTCTAGAAATTCGCTAGACAGAGATCTCGCTTGTGAGAAGCAAGAAATGCAAAATGCAGATTCGAATTTTCGAAAATGATGGCTAAAAAAAGATTTGTGTTGCTATATTGTAATTTAAGGTGTAATGAGAGTAATTTAATTTTGTAATATTTTATTTATTGATTTTATTTTAAGTGATTATTTATACTCTTCCGAGTCGAGCTTGATGATCTAAGTTTTGCAACTCGAAAGAGTATAATTTTTTTTATTTGTTTCAAAAAAATTTTTTTTTATTTGTTTCAAATAGTTTTTTCACATTTAAATAAATATAAAATGTCAAAAAATACGGTACGAGCAATTTTTTTCCATTTCTATTCCCCTTGCCCCTCTCTCCTACAAACAAAGACTTGCCGCAAGTAAACTCGCCTAATCTAAAACAAGACTTTCATAATTGGTCTGTTCCCGTACTGCAAGAATCTACTCGATTTTACTATTTTCTTCGATATCATAAAGGGAAAAAGTGTTATCGGAGTAAAAAATAGTAGATTCTTCCAGTACGGGAACAGACCAAATATTTATTTGAGGCAAATTTGACTATGTGGGTTTTCCATTATTTTTAATATTTTTTCTGGAGTGATAGATTCTCACACAGACTGTCTTTATTTCGCCTCCAAATTGCAACAAATTCGGCCTGAATATTCCTTTTCGCCTTTATACATTCATTGAGTTAAAAATATGCATACAACCATTTATAATATTGAAAAACGTCAAAGAAAAGGTATTGTGTAGACATTTTTCATAAAAATATTTAATACTTATGTATATTTTTGTAGTCAGCTCCCTTTAAATTTATTAGCGAAAAATTTCGCACAACATTTCATGACATACTCCCACTCCCTGTAATACAGAATAACTATTTTTCACCATAGCGAATTCTTTCGCTTTCGAACTTGATTCAGAATAAGGGGAATGTGAAAATGCGAATACTTTTAAGGGAAGAGCGAGTAATTGCTGTCCAGAATGTATAAAAATACAGATTTACAATTCCAATTCTATGTCAAATGTATGCCAACCCATTTCCAAAGTATGAATCACTCCACTGACTTTGGATGATCCAATCTGTTGTCAATGTTTCGCTGAATACATGGATGGAACATCGAACATTTGTTCATGAAATGTGGATGAATGCTCAACCCCTCAGTAACCATGCTTACGCATATATTTCTTTACGTTATTGTCACCATTAAAAATGCACATTCTTTTTGGGTTACATTCTTTGTTTTATTTTTGTTTTCATTATCGTTTATTAAATAGTTTGTTATTTTTGTTATTATTCATATTTTTTTGTATTTGTCAATAAGTTTAGTAAGCAGTTTATTATTTATTTTTCGTATTTGTTTGCATAAATTCATTAATTGTGATTGCTTTAGTGTTTTTTATTTTTATTTATTTGTGTGTTTGTTTGCATTATCTATTTTAATTATTATTATTTTTTTTTGATATTCAAAACAATTTGTCTTAAAGTTGTAAATAAAATATTTCACTTAGATTAACTTAAAACATTATTACACAAATTATTAAGAATAATATTAACATTCAGTAACAGTTTTTAGAGTTTTTTATTTATGTTGTTTTTATTTATAATTTTAATATAAAGTGACGATAACAGAGGAGGCAAGAGAACCCCCGCTTATTGTATGCAATGTATTTTTTTTAAATATTTTTTTATGTGGATACGATATTGACTTTCAGAAATCACCAATTTCAAAAGGCATGGTAAATGTGAAGCTATGGTAGAAAATATAAATGTTCTTGAAAAAAAAAACAACAGTATTTATTAAAGAGTATTTAAAAATGTCAAATAAAAAACAAAAAGGTTTTGATCATGGCATAATTATGCAAGGTAGTCTCATAAATTTGCCTTTGACAGTATTCAGCTTTCAAAATTTGAATGAAAATATATTCCTTCGAAATGTACGCATATCGTGTGTTCAGTGGCAAAAATTGCTAAATCATTTACATTTATAAATATTTTGCAGGTCCCTGCCTCTAAAACTTAAAAATATGTAATGTAAAACCATTGTTAAATCTCAGGAGCACTGTTCAGCTTTAGAAAATATATTTTGTTTAATTTGTTGAAAATATGCCAATCGACATGCATTATTTTTCATATTATTTGAATTTGATATATGAGTTCCAAATTAAAATGGGTTGTCATCATCAAATTCTTCTGTAATTATGCCATGGTATTGATTTTATTTAACGATATCCCAAAATTCGAAAAAGTGCGAATTTGGTTTTGGTATTTTTTTTTTTTTTTTTCAAAAAAACTATTTTCGGACATATCTGATATATTTTTTAATTTAAATCGGATCAACAAAATTCAAGATTATCGAATTAATTCAAAATTACATTAATAAATTTAGAAATTATTCGTGTTCCATTTTGTACCATTTTATTCCGATGGAGATTTTTTAATTTGTGTATAAGGTAAAACAAATTAAAAACTAATATTAGGTTTGATACCCACTTAAAATAGTTCAAAATTTACAGTGGCGATTTTTAATATTATTTAAATGATCAATATGTTAACTTCAATATTTTCTGGAAAAAAATAAAACATAAATAATAAAACATATTAGAAAAAATATTTAAACAAAATAATTTATTGATTTTCCTTTCCACTTAATAAATCATTTACCTTTAGCATGGACAAATCTTGCTAAACTATGAAATACAAATTCCAAATAATAAAGTTTATTTTATATTTTCTCACCTTTTCTAAAGGGCTGTTCTCCCGACAATTTTAGCATTACCTTTAGCGTGTACAAAAACTGATGTGTATTATTGTATAATTGTTTTTTGTTTTATTGTAAGCAGTCTAAGTTTTATTTAACAGTCTATGATTTACCAATAATTGGGTGTAGGTTTTATTTTATTTCTAATTATGGTTATTATCCATATCCAATATGTTTAATGCTATTTGTATGTGTATGTATTCCAATTTAGCTAACTACAAAAGCTGTTTTCTTTTCATTGTTGTTGTCCCATTCTAAGAAAACATTTTATCAAAATTCTATTTTATTGTATTGTATAAATTGTATATTTTATTTATGGAGGCTATATGTATAATTTCGTAAAACCGAAGACCATTACAGACTCTCTTTTTTGGAAAAGTCAAAAACTTTATTGTGGCTTAAATCAGTCCACCAATTGTTTTGTTGTTGTTCTTGTTATTAAGCAGTGCTTTACTTAATTTTTACTACTTATTTTAAAGTTAAAATGTTTATGGATAGGTGTTTAAATAGTTAGTAGTATTATTTAGTCTGTTTTTATTTTTCTTCATGCTTTAAAATGCTTCATTATGGCTTGGCGTTTTTTTTAATTTTTGTTTTTAGATAATGGAACTGATATAAGTTGGACCGTTTTTCATAATAATCAAATTTTACAATTTCTTAATAATCGAAATAGTGGGTTCAATGAAATATATCCAATTTGCTAGAACCATATATTTAAATTTTAAAATAAATGACTTACCTTACAGTTCATTTTTTACCTGGTTAGAACCAGAATTAATTCTTGCATACCCTTATACATCATTTAAAACAAAAATTAATAAACATCGAACAAGTATACTAATTACCTACTATTAGGGTGCACAATGTAGACAATAAACATTTGGTCTGTTCCAGTAATTTTTTAATTGTAAATCTAGAAAAAGGGAAACATTTCAAAATTGCTCTCAAGCAATAAGA